>NC_073696.1:142883433-142930933 GCF_029784165.1 Wyeomyia smithii | reverse complement strand
ATTTTATATCATTCGATAAAATATCAGTTTAGATTCGAATATTTATAGTAGGATTTTTTTACTCTTTCAAATATGACTTTCATTTCACGACTTTCGAACCACTTGTTAAATCATTATAAAATTCATCAGTTAACTCGAATTACCGTTTATCTGATATCAGTGTTGTTCAAATCGGTTGTGTAATCTCTGAAATAATAAAGTTTCGTGATTTCAACATTTTGATATAATGCAGAAGTTACAGTCCGGTTACAGTAAAATTCAATAGGTTGTTATGAGGCAACTAGATCTTTAATTCGACACTAGTTTTGTGAAAATCGGTTCAGCCATCTCAGCGAGAAGTGAATGAGCTTAAGTATTCTTCAGAATATGGTTCTTTTCATAGCTGGTTTTCACATTTTTAAACATATCAGGAAAAGTAAAAGTCCGATTGCAAAAAAAAAAAAATCAATAAGGCAACAAGATCCATATGATACTGGTTTTATGAAAATCGGTCCAGCCATCTCTGAGAAACATGAGTGAGATCAAATAGCCTCCAGAACACGTTTCTAGCCCGTTCATTCCAAACCAGTTTTGTTAAAATCGGTTGTGTAATTTCTAAGATGATGATCTGTCGTGATTTTCATACTACCATGATTTGAAATAACATACCTACAAAGTAAGAATCCGCTTACAATATAATTTAATAGGAGTTTATGGGGCAACTAGACCTTTCATTTGAAAATATTTTTTTTCTAAAATCTGTCCAGCCATCTCTGAGAAAATCCAGTAAGGTTGAAAAGTTGCACAAACACACACATCCAGAAAATGCTTAGCTCATGGAACTGAGTCGAGTGATATATGCCATTCGACCTTTTGGAGCATTTTTATCCCTTTTGTTTTGCCAGTGGTAGTTATACCAACCTTACTAGAAGAAAGGCAAGAACTAGTGAATAATTTAAACTCATCGGAAAACATTTATTTTTATAACTTTTAAACACATGTTTATTCATTGCAAAAATCATCGGTTGATGTTTTTTTTTGTTCACACAACATTTATTTGACACGGCACATCGGTCGATGGTTTTAAAGACAGCATGTTCATTTGATACTTGGTTTGTTCCAATCGGTTGTGCAGTTTCTGAGATAATGAAGTTTCAAGCAGTCTCAGAATAATGTTTCTTTTCATAGCCTGATTTCACATTATTAAACATGACGAACAAAGTTAAAGTTCAATTGCAATAAAATTCAATAGGGTCTCATGAGGCAACTAGACCTTCCATATGACACTAATTTTGTGAAAAATTTTTTTCAAAGAGGGGGGGATTTGTTAGTAGCTTAAATATTTATGACTAGTTGAACGTTCCCGGCGATGCTCGGGATCAAAGGTGTCAAAGATAGTATTTTTTTATATTTCATTGCTGCATTAGCTCAACTCACTTCAAAAATATAATTTACATCTTATACTTCCATCATCACTCTAAGTACTTAAATATTCTGAGAACGCACAGAACGGAAATACCCGTATTGGATTGTTTTTTTGTGATTTTGGGCTGATTTACAGAAACTGGAAGTCACCATTTTGGATTTAAAAATGACGTATGGAGTTCAACTTTCGAAAGTATTGAAATTGTTGGCCAAATATCATTTTAGAAGTCATAAATTTGCATGTTTTGTGAATAATATCTCAAATTTAGTAATCAGATACTTGTTATTTTTCTTCAGATCTCTTTTCTGAACGTTAACAAACATTTTAATGAAAAAAAAAAAAACACGTGTCATCGCTATAAAACGACGTATGGAGTTCCACTTTCGGAAGTATTGGAATTGTTGGCCAAATATCACTTTAGGTTATTTTCCTGAAACCGGAAGTCGCCTCTTTTTAATCCACAAAACTTCGTAGAAAATAGAAAAATAAAAGAGTTTTAATGCTTAAGCTGCCTCTTTATCGATATTCAAACCAAAGAATCTTAACCTTTCCTCCAGCTAAATGTCCCAAGAGTTCTAGTTTGGATTAACGTAGAAAAAGTAAAACAGTAAGGCGTCTTACACAAATTACGTAACGCATGAAGGGGAGGAGGGGGGTTGAGTCTGCATTACTTATTGTTACGTAGGGGGGACGGGGGGTAGTAGAGACAGTTACGTAACTGTGATGTTTGCTCGAAATTGAAAATTTGATCAGCGCTGCGTAATTTTAGGGGGGGAGTCATGTCGAACGTTACCTATCGTTACATAGGGTGGAAGGGAGTCTGAAATCTTGATCATTAGCGTTACGTAATTTGTGTACGACGCCTAAGGTTAAGAGCTGAATGACCTTCTGGTTAAAAGCTCTCTAATAAAAATAAAATTCAAAAGTACAAAAGTAAATCGAAAGCCGTAATATGTAACTATTCACAAAACTACGAAAACATCAGATATGTAAAATGTTTATGCTTGAGACATGGATTATTCTGCAAAAAAAAAATGTAAATGGTGACAGAACAACGAACATTGTATTGAAAAAAAAAACACAAATAATTGAATTTTGATTGCGCATAAAAAGTCGAGATTTCGCATGTATACGTATAATACGTATAAATTTAAAAAAAAGTATTTTCAGTTGTTTTTCTGTATTCTGTATGCTGTATATGGTCCTCGTGGCTCTGTGGTTAGCGATGTCGATTGTCTCCCACACGGTTGTGATATCGGGCTCGATCCCCGATCAGGTCGAGAATCTTTTCGAACTGGAATTTTTTTCGACTAAGCTCTGGGGCACGGTGTACCGTTGTACTCATCCTACAACATGCAAAATGTGCTAAAAACAATATCGATAACGAATCACATGTCATCGCTTTAAATTTTGATTTAGAGGCAAATTCAGCATAAAAAGTCATAAATTTGCATGTTTCACGTAGTTTTGTGAATAATGTCTCAAGTTTTAGTAATCATATACTTTTAATTTTTCCTCACATGTCTCTCCTGAACGTTAACAAACATTTTAATGAAAAAAGAATCCCGTGTCATCGCTTAAAATGTTAATTTAGAGGCGAGTTCAGCATAAAAAGTCATAAATTTGCATGTTTCACGTAGTTTTGTGAATAATATCTCAAGTTTTAGTAATCAGATACTAATTATTTTTCCTCACATGTCTTTCCTGAACGTTAACAAACATTTTAATGAAAAAATAATCGAATGTCATCGCTTTGAAATTAAATTTAGAGGCAAATTCAGCATAAAAAGTCATGATTTTGCAAGTTTTACGTAGTTTTGGGAATAAAATCTCAAGTTTTAGTAATCAGATACTTTTTATTTTTCCCCAAATGTCTTTCCTGAACGTTAACAAACATTTTCATGTAAAAAACCCACATGTCACCGCTTATTTTTTTGATTTAGAACGATTTCGAATGATGGTGGTGACAGTACACCACTGAGACGGAAGCAATAACATCAATAAGATCAAACGTTACGGAATTCCATTTTTATATAGTAGAAGATAAACATTGGTAAATAATGAGTATGTGTGCACAAATGGTGACTTTTCAACACTGTTAGAAATTTGTTATTTCAATTGTTAGGATTTGTTTGCTTTCGCAATTGGGACTTATCATTCGTAGGAATTTAAACCTACTTGTCAAAAAGAGGATGTAAACTTACAACTAACTTAATTGCTAACTTATTGGCTATAAAGAGAGCTTATCGTAGCAATTGAGGATTGTAACGATTTTTGTCGAAAATTGTTAATAATTTTATTTGATATAGCTTCTAATGGTTGAACACCATTAAGTCTATGTAATTCAAGTGTATCAAGCCAAGGAGGACGCTTCAAAATCATTTTCAGAATTTTATTCTGAATCCTTTGAAGCGTTTTCTTAGTTGTTGAACAGCAACTTGACCAGATCGGTACAGCATAAGGGCATCGTTAGCGGTTATAAGTAATTTCCGAACGTCTACGCGATCAAACATTTTTCGCCATCCTCCGAAGCCCTACTTGTAGCAGAAATTTTTCGATCATACCAATCCCGCCGGAGAAATATCACTGACGCTCGGGTCAAACCGTCAAATCCATAAAGTCTTGGGGATATGAAGTGTCTTGCCAAAGTAATAGTTAAATGTGCGTAAAGTTATAGAGTGTCCGTTCGTTATATATTGAGTGCTGTTTATTATAACAAGTCTCTTAAACTGATAGCAAGGGATATTGAATTGTTGACAGTGTGACAGATGTCAGCGAATTAAAACAACAAGATATACAACACCGGTGCGGAGAACGAAGAGTTGGTCTATATTAGCTGCTTCTATTCAGGTTTCGCTGGTGTAAATCTAGCATAAAGTTGTTTCAACAATAGACCACCGCTGAAGATACCCTAAAGCTCCCCCCTAGAGGTCTAAAAATTTGTTTGTAAATCAAAAGTTTGTTCTTTAAACAAAGTTTAGAATTCCTGTTAATGAAAGGATATAAACATCTCGTATATTTGATGAACTTGGTTTGTATAATGCTCTTTGAAAATAAGTTTTTCATCGTAAATTAGTCCCAAGTACTTAACCTTGTCAGACCAACTCAAAATAACCCCATTTATCTTGACAACGTGATTATTGTTTGGCTTGAGGAAAGAAGCTCTAGTCTTATGGGGAAAAATTATCATTTGAGTTTTAGAAGCATTGGGAGAGATTTTCCACTTTTGCAAGTAAGAAGAAAAAATATCTAAACTTTTCTGCAATCGACTGCATGTGACACGAAGACTTTTTCCTTTTACGGAAATGCTTGTGTTATCGCAGAACAATGACTTTGACCTGGAGGCAAATCAGGAAGATCTGAAGTGAATTTGTTGTACTGGACTGGACCCAAGACTGAACCTTGAGGCACACCTGCTCTGACAGGAAATCTATCAGATTTTGAATTCTGATAGATAACCTGCAGAGTTCGATCAGTAAGATAATTTTTCAAAGTTTTGATCTAGAAAAATTGGAAAATTAAAATTTTGCAATCAAACTTTTATGCCAAACACTGTCGAATGCTTTTTCTATGTCTAAAAGAGCAGCTCCAGTGGAATAACCTTCAGATTGGTTAGCTCGTATCATATTAGTAACTCTGAGCAATTGATGAGTAGTGGAATGCCCTTGGCGAAATCTAAACTGTTCATCTGCAAAAATTGAATTTTCGTTTATGTGTGACTCCATTCTGTTAAGAATAATTCTTTCAAACAGTTTACTTATTAAGGAAAGCAGACTGATTTTTCGATAACTTTAAAACTTCAGCTGGATTCTTATCCAGTTTTCAAATTGGAGTAATTTTTGCATTTTTCCAAAATTTAAGAAGATATGCAATTTTGAAGCAGCAATTGAACATTTTTACTAAAATTCCCATTTTTCTCTCAGGGAGATGTTTGATTGATATGTTAAAGATTCCATCGTCACCAGGTGCATTCATATTTTTGAAATTTTTAATAATTAATTTAATCTCATTCAAGTTTGTTTGAATTATCTCTGCAGGTGAAAAATTCTGGGAAGAAATTAAGTCAAATTGACGTGTGGCTTCATTTTCAATTGGACTCACAAAATTCAAATTTGAATTATGAACACTTCCAAAGTGCTGAGCAAGTCTTTAAGCCTTTTGTTCATTGGATACAAGAAAACGTTCACCATCTTTTAAAACTGGAATAGGCTCTTAAGGCTTCTTGAGAATCTACGACAGCTTCCAAAATGGTTTTGAATATGGTTTCAATTTTTCAACTTTAGTCTCAAAATTTTGATTTCTCAGAAGAGTAAAACTATGTTTAATCTCTTTCTGTAAATCTTTATAAATAGTTTTAAAAACAGGGTCACGAGAACGTTGATATTGTCGTCTGCGGACATTTTTCAAACGAATTAGAAGTTTAAGATTTTCGTCATTTATTGGTGTATCAAATTTCACTTGGGCCTTTGGAACAGAATAATTCCTGGCATCAACAATTGCACATTTTATTGCTTCCAAAGCGGAATCAATATTCACTTCGTTTTGCAAATCAAGCCCATTATTAAAATTTCTCTCAATACGAGTTTTGAATTTTTTCCCAATTAGCCTTGTTATATTAAAAACAGAGTTCATAGGGTTTTAAACTGATTCAAGTGATAAAGAAAAAGTTATTGGAAGATGGTCAGAATCAAAATCAGCATGTGTAATCAATTAACTACATACATGACTTTGATCTGTTAGCACCAAATCAATGTTGATGGATTCTTTACAGAAGAAAAACATGTAGGACTATTCGGAGACAAAATAGAATAGTATCCTGAGGAACAATCATTGGATAAAATATTGCCAATATAATTACTCTGAGAATTATTCCATGATCGATGTTTAGCGTTAAAATCGCCAATTATGAAATATTTTGAACGGTTTCTGGTGAGTTTTTGTAAATCACCATTAACATAATTTTTGTACTCGCGTGTGCATTGGAATGCCAAATATGCTGCGGCAATAAATAAAATCCCAAGTTGAGTTTGAACTACAATTCCCAAAGTTTCAATAACTTTCGTCTCAAGGTGGGGAAGAGCATGATGTTTGATTGGGCGATGAATAACAATTGCAACTTTAGCGCCGGAACCCTGAATCCTATCATATCTATGAACCACGTAATTGGGATCATATTTTAATTTGATGTTAGGTTTCAAAAATGTTTCAGTAATAATTGCAATGTGCACATCATTTACTGCTAAAAAATTAAAAAGCTTATTCTTATTGGCCTTCAATGAGCGAGCATTCCAATTTAAAATTTTTATTGTTATATTTAAAATCATTGCTAAATTTTAAATTAGAAACAATTTGAATTGTAAAATTTGTTCCAATTTGAATAGCTTCAAACATGGATTTTGCCTGCATACGATCGAACATTGCCTGTTGCAGAAAAGAAAGTTTACCTGCCGTAATAGGCCCCAAGCAGTTGACATTAGAAAAAATATTTTCGGTAGCAATATTAGCTGGGGTAATAGGTATATTTTTATTTTCTACCGGTTTTTGTTTACGGCCCTTTTTGGAACTACCAACATTAGGTGAACTATTGTTCGAACTACCTGTTACCTGTGCATACGTTAAACGGGTATGCAAACGAGTAGAAAAAGTTGCTGGTACAGCGGTGTTTGGAGCATTACGTTTTGAAGTTTCTTTTGATTGGGAAATTTAATTTTGTTTACCTTGCCTTGCCTTAACTATTTGCTGGTTCATCGTGGCGTGCTGAGATACAGGAATACAATATTAGAGGGTTGGTTTGAACTAGTTATACCATTCCCAGTAGTTTAATTGGCTAAAACACCTTGCCGGAGACAACGGAGATTGCGGGTTCGAGTCCCGTCTGGACGAGGGAATTTTTTTTCACTGCCCGCTTTACTGAACTTAAAATGTAAGTCATATGACAAAAAATGAAATTAGTTAGTAAAGTAAATTTAGCCAACGGAGCTCTTCCGTGATACGCATTTGGGGTTTGGCCACCAACTGAAGTGTCTCATCGCTTGCGTCGCTGTAGATATAGTTAGTCGTTATACACAGTGTGCGTGAAGAGACCACTCTCTCAGTTACAGAAATAAACTCCCACCGGGCAGTGTGTGCAATTCACCGTGGCGTGTTGAGATACGGGAACACAATAGTAGAGGATGATTCGAATTTGGTTTAGAACTAGTTATACCTTTCCCAGTAGTTTAATTGGCTTGGAGTTTGCGGGTTCGAGTCCCGTCTGGACGAGGGAAAAATTTTTCTAAGCCTAAAAGTCACACCTTCTATTCCCGTTCATTTTCGCATCCTCGCAAACTGCATACATTGCCCGCTGTACTAAAAGTCAAAGACCAGCCCACAAGCAACCAAAAACACGTGGATCTGTAGGACAGTTCAAGACGCACTGAAAAAGTGAGTGATTTTAAACAGTCTTCGAAACACGTTTCTTTGCATAACTTTTGAACTACTTGTCCTAACATTTAAAAGTTAATTTACAAACGGTTAAAAAAACAAGCCCGTTTTTTTGAAACCAATTTTGTTCAAATCGGTTGTGTAGTTACTGAGATAATGAAGTTTTGTGATTTTCACATTTTGATACAAAACCTCTAAACTGAAAACCCGATTACGATAAAATTCAATAAGGTCTTATGGAGCAACTGGACCTTTCATTTGCAATTAGTCTCATGAAAATCGGTCCAGCCATCTCTGAGCAAATCGAGTGAGATTGGAAGACTGTTACATACATACAAACACACACACACACACAGAAAATGCTCAGCTCGTCGCACTAAGTCGATTGATATACGAGATTCGACCCTTTGGAGCACTTTGATACCTATGGTTTTCCAGTGATTGCTATACCTTTTTAGGAGAAAGGCAAAAATATGTCATATGAACATACATTAACACATGCAAATAGTTCAGTTCAGTTCAGTTTATTTATTACCTGGTAGTGTAAGGTGAAACCTTTTAAATTACTTTCTCCAAGTTGTATAACGTTTAATACATATAAATAACTATCTAACTTATAATTTACAATCCTATTCAGTACTTTAACTTTATAACAATAATTTATAATTATGTTTATCTAGAGTTCCAAAATTCGAGACAGCCCCTCTAGAAATTTGCTTCCGAAGTCGTACGGTAGAAGGCATCAAATTCCAATTTACCACACCTCTGACGAACATCGTGTTAGCGTAGCTAGCCGTACTGTTTTGTGGAATTATGTAGTTTTGAGAACGACGACTCTGCACTGTGGGTGATTGCGTCTTAGAAAGTTTCCATAAAAACACACAGTATCGACTAAATTGTGCTGGAGATGACTTACTCTTGCGTAGCGGTTCAGACCATAAACAAAACGGACAAAACTATTGAGTGCAACTCGTAACCTGTGCGTGGAGCTTGCGTTAGGCCGTTCGTGCAGAAGGTCTCCGAACAAGAAATGCGGTAGTATTAGAGCCTTCAGTCGAATACTCGTAGGTGCGGAAGCACAGTACTGAAGAGGGATTGCAAACGAGAATAGGTTGGTTAACTAACCCGTCCCACTCTAAATCATCTTGAAACACGTAACGAAGGTTCACAACTTTTTCAACCCATTCGATAGTTTGTTCATGACGATAGCAGGCAGCGAACTACTAGGAACCGTGTTGCATCGGCAGCCTTTAATAAATATTGCCTTACTCTATGTTTGGTTCATGTGAAATTCATTACGGTCAGACCATTCAGCAATTCGTGTCAGATCTTCATTCACCATTCGTACTAACTCGAGAGCGGAAGGACAAAAACGCCTAATGTATAGTTGCATATCATCTGCCTAGATTTGAACCGAGCACCATCTTAGGACCGTTGGGACATCGTTGATGTGGCAGCATAATAACAAAGGACCAATCACTGAACCTTGTTGCACGCTAGAAGTTACCTCTCCAATTTCAGAACAATGTTCACCGCAGAAAACTGTCTGCGTCCTTCCTAGGAGATACGACTCTACGAGATTAACTGCACTTGGCGAGAAATTAAAATTAGTTTCCAATTTTGAGTATAGCTTATGGTGCGAAATCGTATCGAAAGCCTTGGAGAAATCCAGAAGAAGCAACCCCATGCCTTTTTTGTCGACTGCTGCTGCTAAATCATTATATACACGTAGGGTTGCTGTCTCGATGCTGTGGCCTTGACAATCCGACAGTAAACGATTCGCAGTAACAAACGCTGTCATTTGTTTCTTCAATAGTTTTTCAAAAACTTTAGACATCGCGCACAAACTGCTAATCGGTCTCAAATTCGTTAGAGCATGAACATGAGGTTTTTTTCCGAACTGGATGTACCTTTGCTTGCTTCCAGACTTCAGGAAAAGTTGCAGACTCAATGATAGCATTGAACATATAGGTGAATTGTTGCAAGAGTAAAGGAAGAACGATTTTGATGAAACAATCCATCGATACCTGTTTTATATTGCGTTCACAATTTCAAAATCTTCGAATGTCCGGAACGAAAAACTGTGAGGCGAAGCGTTGTCAAAATAGCGTGATCGCCGAGGCGAGCTGTTCGTGTAGCTGGCAAGAAACATCCGGTTAATTTCATTGGGATCAAAATCATAGTCAACTGGCACTTGCTCCTTGCTTACACCAAGTTGTTTAATCCGCTTCAAGAGAACAAAGGCGGTATTCTATCGTCCAAGTGGTCGTGCAAAAACATGCTTTGGTATCCTTGATTAAAGCGTTGGTACGGTTTCTAATTGCTTTGTATCTCTATTTAGCTCGCGTCTTTGAATCCGCCGGAGCATTTAACCAATAATTGTAAGCCAGATCAGGCTCCGGTATTGACATTCTTATATCATGGTCAAACCACTGGTTGGTTCGTTGACGTTTACTTCCTGGAATGCATTGATCATGGATTCGTTTGAGATGACTAGTTAAGGCATCAAGTAATATGTTTGGATCGTTTATGGAGTACATTTCATCCCAGGCAACGGAAAGTACGGCGTTTTGCAGCGTCAATGCGTCAAAATTAACGTATTCACGGTATGTCTGTGTCGTCGTTTCTGGCGAAGCGTCAAAATCCAGAGAGCCTAAAATCAGATCATGCTGCAAGAAAACTAACCTGAGTAAATCGTAGAAATTTCTCATTGCAACTATTTATGAATAAACTCAGCTGCCAGCATTCAGGATTGTGGAAAAAGGTCGGTTCCTCGACGATAGACGTCAAAGCGAAGCTCTCAAGTACTGATTCAAACCTATATCTTCTATTTTCTGTGCGTCATACCGAATCTTCATTTTATCGTCGGAATCAAGGTCTAAAGCCTGTATCAGACTAACCGTTGCAGCGGTCAACCGCTACCGTTCCGTTCTTTTTCGACCAATCAGAACACAGCGGTCGACCGTCGCTTGTTGTTGTTGCAAAAAATAGAATCTTTTCTATTTTTGCCGCCGACCGTTCCCAACGGTTGCCGGCTGCTGTCATTGACATGGCGAAGGCAAACGAATCTCATGAGAAATGCTATATTTAAGGTATCCAGCCGAGCGGCTTTTAATTAGTGGGAATTTGGATTTATTTTTGCCAGTGTGCGTTGGTCGAAAATTGACATCGCCAACCAGCGTTGCCGGTGCTATCAATGTTTTGACTGGCTGTTGTGTGTGCCAAAAAGAAAAAACACATTTTCATTTGTCAAGTCTCTACACCCAACGCAAACGGGGAATATTTTATTACTTTTGGGCAATTTTTTATTACTTTTTGTGTCTTATGACTGCGCATTATACACAGAAAGTAACAAACAAAAAGTCATGGAAAATACGATACGATACGATTTGATACGCGCCTGTAGAGTAGGTCGTTGCGAAAGATTTTATACAGGTTTTGGGTGTCAACCATGATTCTGTAAAACAAGCGAGACTGACCTTAGAATCTTGTAACAGATTTTTCACTTCGTCTTGCACAAATACTTTGGGCGCTACCATGACACACATTAAGTTTACCCGGAAGAAGCACTGCATTCATCACAGCACTGGGAATGCTTGTCGGGGTGTGACTGTTCAACGAGGACATTTAGGGGCCATTCAATAATTACGTAAGTACATTTTTTAACCTTTTCAGAAATCATCTCGTCGATTCCTCAGCGCGAACTGCACCAGCACCAAACTGTTGTCAGCGTCGTTCATCGCTCCTGATTTAAGACGTCTGATGTCAACCGAAGGCTTCATTCGCTCATCCATCCCAAGCCGTTTGCATATTGCCATGAAGTATGCCTGTAAATCTTCGCCTTTGAGAAACGGAATACTGCTGACGATCGGTTCGTTCCTATTTTCCAGGTTGTCCATTATCGCCGAGATTTCATCAACCCTCCCGCACAGTCGGTTCAAAGCATCATCATGGTTTTGATATCACGTAGCACATTCAGCTCTGAGTGTGTGGATGTCGTTTGAAATAACGGTCAACTTTTGCTCTAAAGCAGTTTTTACCTCATCGATCTTGGTGTTTAGTTCATTGCGCATTTCATCAAGCGTTCTCGTCTCCGTAAACTGATTCATTAGCATTCGCACTGCGGCATCCAGTGTGATAGAGTCGTTATCGACATCGATATCACCATCATTCCTCGGGCGCTTTGTGGCGTTGTTTGTTGTGTTGTTAGAATTGGAAGGCGGTGTACGGTGAAGACATAGCTGATTCGTGTGTGTGCGACGAGTGAAATCGAGCAGTCAGCAATATCAGAAATCAAGGCTCTTGATTTCTGCATTGAATCTTCATTCGCTTCGTGAATCGTTGTTACCGTTCGTAACATTTACCTGGTGTGATAGTTGTAAATATATACAGTACTGGACAAAAAGAAGTACGCACCCACTATCCTAATGTTGAACTCCCTGTATCTTTTTGCCTTTCTCCTAGAAAGGTATAGCAATCACTTGCAAAACCGAAAGTATAAAAGTGCTCCAAAGGGCCGAATGGCATATATCACTCGACTCAGCTTGCCGAGCTGAGCATTTTCTGTATGTGTGTGTATGTGCAGATTTTTATTCTCACTCACTTTTCTCAGAGATGGCTGGACCGATTTTCATGAAATTAATTGAAAATGAAAGGTCTTATTGCCCCATAAGACCCTATTGAATTTTATTGTAATCGGATTTTTAGTTCAGAGGTTATGTTTGAAAATGTGAAAATCATGAAACATCAATATCTCAGAAACTACACAACCGATTTGAACAAAATTGGTCTCAAAAGAACGAGCTACCTAGAAAACCCTTAAGTTTTGAATTTCATAAAGATTGAACTTGTGGTTCAAAAGTTATGAAAAGAAACGTGTTCTGATGACTGTCTAATCTCACTCATGTGTCTCAGAGATGGCTGCACCGATTTTCATAAAATCAGTGTCAAATGGAAGGTCCAATTGCCCCATAAGACCCTATTGATTTGTTTTGCAATCGGACTATTACTTTGCCTGTTATGTTTAAAAATGTGAAATCCAGCTATGCAAAGGAACATATTCCGAAGACTACTTGGACTCACTTTTCTCAGAGATGGTTGACCCGATTTCCACAAAATTAGTGTCAAATGAATGGTCTAGCTGCCTAAGAAAACCCTATTGAATTTTACTGTAATCGAACTGTAACTTCATTTGTTATGTGCCGACTTGTGAAAATCACGAAACTTCATTATCTCAGAAACTACACAACCGATTTGATTATTGTTATCAGATGTGCGGGCTAGTTAAGGGTTACCTGATGAATTATGATTGAACACGTGGTTTCAAAGTTTGGCTGCCCTACACGTTCCCATTTCATTTGATTATAATCGAACTTAAGCAACCGTTATGTATTAAATTGTTCATAAAACAACGAAAGTCTATTATCTCAAAGATTACATGACTTATTTGAACATAACTAGTGTCATACGAACGAGTCATCTCTCATACTTACAAACAACAAACTTCATAAAAATTTGATATGTGGCTCAAAAGTTATGGAAAGAAGAGAAATTCTAAGACTATTTAAAACTATACCTGCTTTGATCGATATATGTGGCCTCAACATAATTTGAATGTGGTGCCGTACTATTTGAACGTTCCAAGTTCATTGATTCCTTGCGGTTTGTTTAAAGTCTGCAAATGCAGCACGAATCGGCCATAGGATATGATCAAAGTCAAATAACAACTCGTTTGAAATGATTGGTTTTATCGAAATGACAACATCCTCGTCTTTTGGCTTCTGTACATCGCCTTAATTCTGAATATATTCATATTGGGTGGTATTCTGTCATTATCAGCAGACTTTCTGGCATCAATCTGAAATCCAAATTCAAAATAGTGTCCAGGGTCAAGGTTTAGTTTCTATGCATCATCACGTTTACGGAAATATCCATATTGAGTATTATTCGGTCATTTTCGACTGTTGCCTATAAGTTGCCATTTAGCAATTCAAAATGGTGCCTGAGGTCGATTGTTAGCTCCTTGCATCATTCTGGTTCCAGAGATACTCATTTTGGATAGTATTTGTTTATTTTAGGCTGTTTTTCACAAACCGGTAGTCGCCATCTTGGATTTCAAAATGGTATTTAGGATACTGGTTAAAGAAAAACTCATATTGGGTGATATTTGGTCTCTTTGGACTGTTTTTCAGAAGCCGAAAGTCGTCATTTTGGACTTTAAAATTGCCTGTGAAATCAATTTCTGTCATCTGGGCGTAATTCTGGTTCCGAAAACATTCATATTGAATGGTATTTGGTCATTTCCGGCTGTTTGCCAGACACCGGAAGTCACCATCTTAAAATTCAAGATTGTGTCTGTGATCAATTTTTAGCTTCTGTGCATCTTTCTGGTTCCAGAAATACTAATATTTAATGGGAATCGTCCATTTCAGGCTGTTTTCCAGAAACCGAAAGTTGCCATCTTACAATTCAAAATGTTGTCTGAAGTCGATTTGTGACACCAGTGCATCATTACGGTTCCGGAAATACCCATATTGGGTGGTATTTGGTCATTTGCCGCTGTTTTTCCGTCTGATACCTGAACAAAATTTTACGAAAAGTCCACAGAGCATCAACAATAGGGTGCCAATGGAATGTTTAAGAGAAATTAGATTTTCGAATTTCGTTCAGTAGTCATGTTTCCCATTAATTTTTTCATGGAAGGCAATTATATAGGCTCATTTGCAAAAGTGATTCCACGCCCTTGTGAGTGGCTTTCCGAGAGTTTATCGGAACATTCGCCATGGTGGACATGCGTGTAGGCATGTTTTTGAGTTCTTTCTTCATTCTATATATCAATTTCTCCTCAATTTTCGCTTCAAGATTGTTGAGGTAGGTCTCACGCTTCTGGTTTGCTCAGGAACTCTGGATGGAACGCGGCTGGGGAACGTTGGGTGTGTTGGCCGACCTGGTTACCGCATCTATTTTCAGCCGCTCCATCTCCTCCAACGATTGCTTCGAGTAGTGGGCTGACACCAGATCCGGCCAGAGCACCACGTCTTCGCCCCTACGGTATTTCTTGATAAACGACGCAACTTCCGGCAGGCACTTCGTACTATACATTTCCCCGTTCACGGCCAGTACGGAGCTTTTCGCTCATTGTTAGCCACAGCAGCACCTTCTTTGTGAACTTGGTGTGTGAAATGAATGCCCTGCCAGTCATTGTCATCCAGGGTGAGATAGGTCTCTGCGTGGACCACCATCATCACGTCGCTATTCGCCGGAAAAATCGACTCGACCATCGAGTAACTCCGAGACCAATGGACGGGACTTCCGCTTTCTGATGTCCATGTTCTCCAGGTACTTTTCCTCTGTTTGGCAGGTTGAACCGACCTCCCGATCAAGCGTACGCAGCGTAGTAGCCACTTCCCTCTCGGTTTTCCTTTTCAGCATTTTTTGGAGCTTCTTGTCGCTTCGGGTCGTCGGCCATCTGGAACCGGCCTTTTTTTCGATGCTCTGATTGTAGTCCAACAGTGCCAAGATGTTGTAGATACCGAAACAAGCGGAACCGGCGTCCCTTTTCCGTACGATGTCTGTTTTCGCGGCGGGGTAACGTTCTTTGATCGCGCACACTTCTGAACGGAGTAGCTTCATTGTTTTCGCGATTACGGTTAGAATTCGAGTAAATTATTTTCTGCTGACTCATGGATTACTATGATTGATGCTGCATGGGTAGTTTCTTCAGTGCGTGTAAAAGTAAACTCATGGAAAATCGGCCTTTTTTGAGCATTTTTCCAATGCTAACGTTAGGGCTCAACAATTTTGTCTTCTCGAAAGAAGTTTCCATCCAAAATTTGAGCTTAATCGATCTTCTGAGAGGGTTTAACTTACAGTCGTGAAAGTCTTACATTTTTGACCAGCCTAAAAATGCACAAGAGTAGTTCTTGAAGTTTCAAAAATCGATTTTTTTATATCAAACCTCTCAAAAATGCATGCAATGTCGAAAACTGTTGTTGTTTCATAAAAATTTGTTTTAATAACAAAAATTAAATTTAAGGTACATGGAAACTTTTGCGTTGGGAGAATCGAGCTACACCAGAACACACAAGAGAAACTCCCAACTCGAACATTTCTTTCATCGATCAAAAACTGTAACTTTGACCGCTTTGAGGCTGTACTTCCCAAAGTCCGAATGAGCTCAAATTTGGCATGGGAAATATTTACGAGAAAACAAAACTTTAGAACTTTGTCGTAAATGAAGTTCAGAACTCTATCATAAATGAAATAATAAAAAAAAAATCCTTTTCGCTGAGCAACGTTACAACTGTACATAAGTCTGTAAATTTATAACCTCTCTCTCAACGATATCCATAAAAAAATCTGTCGCTTGCAACAGTACTTTTTTTGGTTTTGTCCGATATTTCCGTGTGGGTAAGTACCCACATGGATTTTTTCCGAGTGGGTACTACTACCCATACTACCCACATGAAACGCCGGCCCTGATTGGTATAATAATTTTGTCAAAGAATTGCATATTAAATTCACACTTCAGCATAATTGTAATTAGGCTCTATTTTCGCTTGGTCAAAATAAAGTACGCATTCTTTATATCATCATCAGTTTACTATTTCTCAGCTCAGATAATTTATTTTTTATTGTGTCCTAACGGGTGTTAAATAAAAACTGAGAATTTTTTCAATCACATATAAAAAAAAAATTTTTTTTCATCGATTTCAGTATTTTTTATTAATAACATAATGTATTTTCTTCAAAAAAAAACATCAGTGAATGTTTGAGTAAGGGCTGTGGTTTGCTGTTCGACGCAACTTTGTTGCGATGCTCTCACAAGAACGTTGTACGGCACTTACGTCCATTTTCCGGATACAACTCCAAATTCTTGTAGTCAGTTGCTTCGTATCCTTGGCCCTCCAATTGTTTTCATATACTAGGGCACTGAGTGAGCCAAAGAAATCCTCTATTGGGCGGCACTGGGGCAAGTTTGTTGGGTTACAATCTTCGGCACGAACGGTATCTTTTTCTCCTCAAGATACGCCAGCGTCTTCTTGGCGTAATGGGAAGACGCCTTGTCTGGCCAGAAGACGTACTTCCCATCCGCGTGATGCTCGTTCAGGAACGGCAGCAGGATTTTATCGAGGCACTCTTCTTGATAGATTTGTTGGTTGATTGCCAGACCGCTCGGCTTAAACCAAGGCTTTGAAATGCCCCGGACGGAAATGGCGATGTACAACATAACCTTTTTTTCAAACTTGTGCTTGAACTTGTATTTCACTTCAGGCGGTGTGGATGACTTGTCGCTGGAGTAGTATTTATCATTTTTTATCAAATGCGTTTTGGACAGCGGAAAATAGCTTTCGTCGTCCAGAACGAAAGACGTCCCGCGCTATTTTTTGGTCATCCACCGACACTGTGTTTTAACCGTCTCAATCTGCTCCTCCGTGTACTCCGGCGACCTCGTCTTCTTCCTGCAGACGATTCCTTCCATCTTGGGGGGCCGATGGATCAATACGTGGGAGCAGCCATATCTCCGACCGGCGTCACGCAGGCTGGTTGCGTCCTTGTTGTCAAACAGCTTCTTTAACGATGTCTTCCTCTGCTTCGTCATTATCGTCACCGGACGACTACTTCCGACCTTCCGCTCTACGTTCAGGGAACCCAGGATACGATATACCGTACTGACAGGTAGATTTTCTTCCTTAAAATGTGTCACCGTGAACTTTTTTCCTTGCTGGAAATGCGTTTCGTAGAACCGTACAATGCGTTCGCGGAGCACGTGCTGTTTCGGCGCCATCTTTGCTTTGACTAAATTCAAACTAGCAAAACCAAACACGCCTACTGTTTCTAGGGAGCCCAAAGTGCAATTTTCTTGGAGAAAGAAAATTTTACGCTCTGTATTTGAGTTACTGAAAGGTATTGAAAAAATTCTCATTTTTTATTTAACACCCGTTACTCCTCGTAAGTCCAATAAGATTCCTATTGCTGCAGAGAAACGTCGAAACAATGTGTTTGATTATTTGTTTATCATTATTAGTGCGCGGTACAATCGGATAAGATGGGGAAAAAGCAAATTTCCGTAGATATTCGTAAACTTATAGTTAACAACCGTCAGGAAGGTCTTTCTTATAGAGAAATTGCTCGAAAATACGATTCAAGTGAAGCAGGAGCACGAAAAATATGCAAAAAGCATGGAGAACTGGGGAGCGTAGCCGATCGGGTCGGTAGAGGAAGGAAGCGGAAAACTACAACTAGCGATGATCGCCAAATTTCTCGAGAAGTGGCAAAAAATCGCTAGCCGAGTGATTCGTGAAAATGCTGATTCAAATATCTCTGAACGAACTGTGCGCAGGAGACTACAGGAATGGGTTATAAGAGTGGATTTGCCCAACGACGACCTTTGATTCGAAAGGTTAACAGGTTTGTTTACTTCGTATTCAGCATACATTTTTGGCTGAGGTTTATTTCTGCAGGATCAAACGCCTCAAATTCGCTCAAAAATACATCGACAAGCCGATAGAGTTCTGGAAACAGGTTATCTGGAGCGATGAAAGTAAATTTGAACTCTTTGGCCACAAACAACGAGCACGAGTTTGGACGAAACCTGGTGAGAAATTTGCCGATAAAAATATTCAGAAGACGGTCAAGCACGGAGGTGGCAGTATCATGGTGTAGGGGTGCTTTGCTTAGTCGGCTTTTGGTAGTATTGAGAAAATTGATGGCATAATGACGGCAGACTATTACATCAGCATTTTAAAGAGAAATCTTACAGAGTCGGCGCGAAAGGTTGGCTTAGAGAAGAAGTTCACTTTTTAACAAGAAAATGATCCTAAGCATACCACCCACAAAACCACTGCGTATTTCCGTGCTTCACGTATCAAGCTATTGGAATGGCCATCACAAAGCCCGGACTTAAATCCGATAGAAAATTTGTGGTCGATTTTGGATCAAAATGTCGACAAGGGAGATGTCACCAACCGCGACAAACTGTTTGAAGCTTTGGAAAAAGCTTGAACAAATATCGACTTATTTATTTATTTTTCGTCAAGCAAATGTAGACTACAGTTATAATAATAAAATGTTTTCTTATATTCTATACATTATTTCCAGTAGTTAGTCGTTTTTTGATTTGATTTCTGCCCATAGTGATGTCGATATTTTCGCAGTGCTGATTATAGTGACGCATCATGCGATTTATTGGGCCATTTTTTGAGTAGTTAGTTCTGTGAGAGTTTTCCGAAAATATTTTACGATTTCTTAATTGACGACTGGGTGCATAAAAATTTTGTTGCGATAATAATTAAAAAGATTGCACGCGTTGAGAAATAATGTCATTGATAAAATAAAGCATTGAAAGTTCGCGGCGTTCTTTAAGTGCTTGTATGTCTATAAGCATGCAGCGTGCTTTACATGATGGTAAGGGAAATGCTGTCCAATTTAGCTTACGAAGCGCGTACAAAAGAAATTGTTTTTGGACAGATTCAATGCGTTCTTCATGTGTTACAATATAGGGATTCCATACAATGCTACAGTATTCCAGAATTGGTCGGACGTATGTAATATATAATAGTTTGACTGTATATGGGTCTTGAAAATTGTGGCCGAAGCGTTTTACAAAGCCCAGCATACTATTTGCTTTGTTGATAATTGTATTATAATGTTCTATGAATGTAAGTTTGGAGTCTAAGATTACGCCTAGGTCCCTTACGATTTTGCATTTTTCTACTTGTTGGTTTCCTAAGAAAATGTTTGTAGGTGGTGTTACTGTTTTTCTGCTGAATGCTATTGAATTACATTTTTTGATGTTGAGTTGCAATAGACTTTTGTTGCACCAAGTGTAGAATACATTAATTTCATTCTGGAATATTTCGAAGTCGTCTGCATTGATTATTTCTTTCTTAATGACGTCAGCATATATAAGTACACGTATTGATTTGAGAAGAAAGGAAATGTCATTCATGTATAATATAAAAAGAAGAGGGGCCCAGGTGAGAACCTTGAGGAACCCCAGAAGTTACTTCTATTGGGTTTGAGAAGGAATTTTGAAAGCGGACTATTTGTGTTCTCTTTGTTAAGTATGACTGCAGCCATTCCAAGAATTTTGTTTCCATTCCGTATTTTTCGAGCTTGAAGAGCAATAAAGGTATGTCGATTCTGTCAAATGCCTTGCTAAAGTCCGTATAAAGAGCTTCTACGTGGTTGCCGTTGTCCATTACAGTCAAAGTGAAAGTTATGAATTCCAAAAGATTTGTGGTAGTTGATCGGCCTTTATAAAAGCCGCGCTGTTGAGTTGTGATTTGGTTTTTTACTTGCTGAAAGATTTTTTCATTAATTATTGATTTAAATAATTTTGGAATGCATGAAATAATGGCAATTCCACGATAATTACGAATGTCTGATTTAGCGCCAGATTTGGAAATTGGCACTAAATATGAGGTTTTCCAAAGTTCTGGAAAAATTCCATTCTTCAGAGACATGTTAAAGAGGTGTAGTAAAGGTGTAGATAGTTTTTCTGCCAAGTTTTTGAGAAAAATTGGAGCTATTCTGTCAGGTCCAGGACCTTTCTTTTTTTTTTTTTTGGTTTAAAATTAGTTTATTTGACACGGCACGATACATTTTCTGTTTTACTGAGCCAAGTACAATTCGTATTAATTCTACGTTAGCAGGGAAAAGAGGGAGGCCTTTTATTTATTCTCGCGGCCGACTACGAGCTAGTGGGGATTTAAGGTGAGAGGAGGGAAATACAATTCTTGCTTAAAACTAATTAAGATATACGATCTATTTGTGTTTCGACTGGTGTTCTTTTTTGTTTTTTAAACATAGATTTAAGCTCTTCGTGTTCATGTCTCCAGCGTCGTATACGGGTATTCTGACAAATAGACAAAAGAATATTAAATTTTAATGTCAGTCTTTTTCAAATAACAGTACTGTAACGAACGCATTATTTGCCAGCAGACCAGTCATGTTAGAACATAAAGATTTCCTTTGTTTCAATGGGCCGGATCGTAGGCGGTCATTCAACGACTCATTTGAGCGATTAGAAAAGGGTCTTGAACAAATTTGATAATCGCAAATACAGATTGCTACATAAATATCCGACCGACCCTTCGTGCGGGTGCTAGATTAGAAGCAGGTATAGAATACCATTAGCGGTCTATTTTCTGTTCTGTTCTGTTAGGTTTAGCCAGCGTCAATGACTATGTGAATTACGGGCGGACAATGCTAAAAGAAAAGGGCGATAAGTCCTTTTATCAGCCGGCGCGTCTGCGTACGCATTATCATCTTAAGTAGGGAAAATAGGGAATGCAAATCCGGCGCTTTGTAAACATTGTAACTATCTGAATGAATGTTGTCGTAGGCGCGTGTAAAGAAAGCCGATAACGTTCGAAACCTTTTTTCCGTTCAGGTACCGGATTAGGGAAAGGCAAATTTGACCTGACTAGGCGAGTAGAAATTTTGTCGCGTTCTTTTTGTTCCCTTAGGAGAATTTTCTCTCTCTTTTCTCTTCCATACGTAGGCATAGTTCGTAAGATTACAATTTGTAAATTTTTGTATATAAACCCGATTTGCTACCAAATAAAATCATACCACTAGCAAATACGAACTCGCACAGATCTTTCTTAATCCGAACGCTAGATTTCAGAGGTTGTCCCTTGTGTGTTTAAGCCTTTCGAATGCGAAAAGGACCTTTGCACACCGGTTAAGATAACCCGAGGAATCTAACCTTTTTAAAAGAAAGACGTTCTCTTTGATAAACTCCTGAAGTCGACATTTGGCGTCACTCCAGAGAGGAGCTAGTTGGTATCGGTCCTTTCTTTCAACCTTGCGACGATTCTTTCTACGGCGATCAACCTTGGAAGTCATCTGATCAACCCTACGAAGCCACAGAAACAATCATCAGAAAGCCGCTACCGCCCTCATTACTCAACGATGAGTTATTTTGTTAACAATCCTAACGGTAGTTGCCGCTTGTGCAAGGAGAAAGATTCTAAGGAAAACATGGTCGCATGTGATGAGTGCGATCGCAGATTTCATTTAAACTGTGGACACCTTAGAAGGCTACCATTACCTGAGGAACGATGGATTTGTGTTAAATGCACAAACATCGAAATGGGTCTTGCAATAATGCAATGTTTAAAGACCAGCGATACGATATCGCAAAGATTTAAAGACCATGGAGAAACTATGGCAAGAAAGATGTATTCAGTTTATCAAACGAAGACTGAATCATCACAGATTCGCTTTAGTGAAGAAGCAAATCATGTTCCAGCAGAGAACAGGCTAGCAGATCCAGAATGTTTGGATCAACTCACCCGGTACGAGGATGAGTTGGAATATAAAAACCTGCTCAATGACATCCGTAAGACTTCGAATCTAACGGGTTGCTCCAATGCACTAGACAAATTTGTGTCTAGTATAAAGGCCATGAATGAAATTCGCCTATTAAATAATCCTCAGCTGATGGAGGATATTATTGGAAAGTTTTCTTTCGGCATACAAATCTGTTGGACTAAGGAAAAGTCTCAAGTCAAAGACTTAGATGAATTAAACGATTGGCTGAAACCACATGTTGAAGCGCATGCAATGAGGCGGAGATCAAGACAACCGCCAGGAATTCCTATGTGTGCCAGGAAAAGCGCACAAGATGAACAGTCACTCAAAGACAAGGATACAACATCTGTTGTAATTTTCGGGAATCGCCAAAGAGTTGATCACCACGAATCTAATCCAAAGCCTTTAAAAGGAAATGAAGAAATATTCAAAGCAGTTAAAAGAATAAACATTTCTGAAGAATCAATAGAACCGCGAAAGGTTCTTGTTAATTCCCCAAAGATTGTGGAAAAGAAACCTGCACGAGCTAATGCCACTAAAGTATGTCCAGTAAAACAAGGCTATCAAGATTGCCAAAAATCAGAGATAAGCTCTCAAAAAGGGAAGCTCAAAAGTAAAAAGAAAGACCCTAAAATTCATCAAGTAAATGAACATAAGGGCATAAAACTCTCATCGAATAATAATAAATTGTTGAGATGTCCTTCGGTTTTAAAACGAAGACCTGGTAACATTATTAAACCGAGAGTATCACCTGCAGATGCCATCAATTCCAAAAACGGAAGATATGCTCCAGGATCACCATGGAAAATTAGGCGCAACAAACCGATAGTAAGCTACAACTACGCTGAAAACAACTTAGACACTATAAAGCAGTGTGTGGCCAGAAATGATGTTTTGAATAACTACGTTACTCGGAAGCAACGATCAGTGGAATTGATAAAAGATCATTTGATATTGAATTTTCGTCGAAATTTTACAATTGTCATGAAGGACAATGTATTCTTTGATGCAGCAATGAAATTTTGGAGCTGCAATGGTTTTAAATGTCCTGAGGAATTTTCCTACGCAGAGAATGCAATAGTTAAACATCATAATGCGGATATAAAACTCGAGAATCATCTTTTGAGCGCGGCTGTCAAGAGCCTCTATGAAAATGGGTTCAATAGTAAAAGCAAATTCCTATCGAATAATATTGAAATGCTAGGATGTATCTCAAGCCCAAAATATTCGTCGGAAATTGCAGAATCACCTAACGACAAGGTGAAACAATTTGGAAAGTTTCCAGACATGCTTTGGAACACGATACGACGAATTGGCCAAAAGGATGAACATATTGGAATATTCAGCTGCAATAGAATATCAACAAGGAAAAAAATGATGCTAGAATCCACTAAATTTAAAACATGTTCAACGCAGGATGAAGATGTGAGCAAGAACGTCATATCGCTAATAAATGTTAAAGTTGATGGAATTCAGGAAGACATCGAAGAAAGGCGCTGGATACAATGCAATGCAAGTACAGTCGATGAAACTACGAAGAAGGTTATTGAAAAACTTACATGGCATAATAAATCGAGGATTCTCAAACTTGTTAAAACTCGTTGGAAAAAGGTTCAAGAGTTAACTTTTTTGAATCGAAGACGTATAAATTTGAAATCTTCGGCAAAAGAACGAAGTGAATGGAATAAATTGGTGGAACCGTTAAAGGTCAACGGTTGCTAATTTGAATGCTAAAGGAATACTTATGCAACCTTTCGTAAAGGTTGCAAATTTGGATGTTTGAAGGAAAATAAAGAACAAACCCTAATACATCAAAAATTCATCAACCTGTCAACAAACTTTGCAAGCGTTTCGTTTTTTAAATTGGAGAAACGATGAGATATCAATAAAAGTTAAAATCTTCAACAGAGCGAAAAAAAATGATTCTATCGCCGTAGTACATTAAGAAGAATTGAAAGCGATAACAAAAAGCTTCTCATCTGCGGAGAATTTGAAGTAAAATCGTCAGAAGTAACCGAAGTCTGCCTGTGAATTAAAGGCAGTGAAATTATAAGAAGATATCCACAAACATAAAAAGTGCTAGTGATTACACGTTGAAAGGTTGAACTGTATGAAGTTAAGCCAATACCTTCGATGATTATAAAACTAAAGTATTCTATAGATAAACTCGACCCATCGGAATTGCAACAACACGCTTTGAAGACAGTAAACGCTATTGAGGCCGAAATACGATTGAACGTTATTAGAACAGTATTTTGGTCAGCCTCTTAAACAGTTCTTCCGTGGGTAAAAATCTAAGAAGAAGAAGAAAGATATATTCGTAAGCTCAATCAACAGGAATTGCTACGAAACTTCCAACTTTAAATTATCTTCCGCACTTCATCGTTTTCAACAAAACAAGTTGCCACCGAAGCCAAGGTTAGTTTTCGACGCAGCTGCAAAAGTAAATGGAGTATCTTTGAACTCAATGTTGCTGCCCGGTCCAGATCAACTGACTTCACTATTTGGGATCCTTCTACGATTTCGAGAAGGAAAAATAGCTGTATGTGGAGACATCAAGGAGATGTTCCATCAAGTGAAAATACGCCGTGAAGACCAACATGCGCAACGTTTCTTATGGCGCGACTGCAACAGTGGTAAAAAACCGGATATTTATGTCATGCAAGTCATGACTTTTGGCTCGACTTGTTCACCGTACTGCGCGCAAGCTGTAAAAAACCATAACGCAGAGAGATACTTGGAACAGTTTCCTGAAGCCGTAAATGCAATAATAAAACAACATTACGTCGACGATTACGTTGATAGTTTTTGGGATCCAAAAAAGGCAAAGGAGCTTGTACAAAAGGTAACCGAAATTCATCAGGAAGGAGGCTTCCATATTAGAAACTTCTCTTCGAATAATACTGAATTGCTGAGAAGTATACCTGTAACAAGACGGTTATGCGCTGATATAAAACCGTTCGAGGATAAGAAATCTCAAATTGAGAAGGTATTAGGTGTGTATTGGAACACCAGTAGAGACATGCTAAGTTACCGATTTAATCATAACGATAAAGGAGCAGGAATCTTCAATATTAACGAAATACCTACGAAGAAACAAGTATTATCCTTGCTTATGAGTATTTACGATCCACTGGGTCTAATTTCTCATTTAGTTGTGCATGGTAAGATACTAATGCAGGAACTACACAAATATTCCAAACAATGGGATATACTTGTTCCGGATGAGCTGTATGATCAATGGCTGAACTTCTTACGTAAACTCAAACAAGCGGAAGGCTTATCGATCCCGAGATGCATTCTAACAGAGCACGCTCCGATAGAGTTACATGTTTTCGTTGACACCTCTGAAAAGGCACTTGCAGCTTGTGTATATGCTAGAACTGAAACAAGCTTTGGAATCAATACGCAGTTAATAACAGCTAAAACAAGAGTTGTGCCGATTAAACCAGTATCTATTCCACGTTTGGAACTCCATGCGGCAGTCATGGGGACAAGGCTATTAGACGTCGTTCAAAAGGAGTTACGTCTGGAAATAAAATCTGCAACATTATGGACAGATTCGAAAACAGTGCTAGCATGGATAACAAATACGAAAAGAAAATATACATCATATATTAACGTCCGAGTCGGCGAAATATTGGATACTACGGCTAAAGATCAATGGCGTTGGGTATCTTCCGAAAACAATCCAGCTGATGAGGCTACTAAAGAATATATTGGAGAACCTAAATGGTTTAATGGGCCGAAATACTTCGAATCACCGTCCGAGAGTTGGACGTTATCTGGAAATCAACCGGTTACAGAGATAGAAGAAATCTTGTTCCACGGAGAATGTGACCTTGTAAATGAAAACGATTTCTCCGACTGGTGGAGACTACTAAGGCGATATCACTACATCACCAAGTTTATCATCAGGTTACGGCAGAAGAGAATAAATTTCACAGCCTCTGATCGAAGATACGTCGAAAATATATTGTACAGAAAAGCTCAATGGGAATCTTTCCCAGTTGAAATGGAAAGTTTGATAAGCCATGGAACTGTGCCAGCTTCTACCAAACTAATAAAGTTGAATCCATTTTTGGATGAATTTGGTGTAATGCGCTCTAGGGGTCGCCTTGAATATGCTACAGGACTTCCACAACGACTTAGGACACCTATCATACTACCGCAGAAGCATCATATAACGAAACTAATTGTAAGAAGCGTTCATGAGCGTTATTTGCACCGGGGCGATAACACGGTCATCGGAGTGCTGCAGCTTGATTACTGGATAATGAATGTTAGAGCTGTTCTACGAAATGTTAAGAAATGCTGCCAAAAATGCATATTGATGCATGCTAAACCTGCTAACCCGTTTATGGCACCATTACCTACATGCCGGACACAGCTTGACGTGCCACCATTTACCAATACAGGGGTTGATTATTTTGGACCGTTCGAAGTACTGGTGCACAGGTCAACCGAAAAGAGATGGGGTGTAATATTTACATGTTTATCATCGAGAGCGGTCCACATAGAAATGGCTGAAAAAATGGACACGGATACATTCTTAATGTGTCTATCTAACTTCCAGAGTATACGCGGCAGGGTTAGTCATCTATTCAGCGATAATGGTACTAACTTCATTGGTGCTAATAATGAATTGAACGCGTTAGTCAGAGATATCGACAGAATAATGGATCAGGAGCAAGCTGCCAAACTAAAAGTACAATGGACGTTTAATCCGCCAGCAGCACCACATTTTGGAGGTGTGTGGGAAAGATTAATTAAAGGCGTAAAAGAATCACTAAACGTACTTTTGGACTCCTTTCCAACTAGTAAGCCAAGACCAGAAACGTTAAGATCTGCATTGACGAAGGCATCGGCCATATTAAATTCTCGTCCACTGACTCATATACCAATCGATAATATTGACGACGAAGTACTTACTCCGTTTCACTTCTTGATTCTGAGGCCCGGAGATTTAGTACCGCCGTATGCACCGGAAACGTCTGGATATGAGCGCAAACAATGGAAGATAGTGCAACACGTCTGTAAACAATTTTGGGACCGATGGAAAAAAGAATTTATCCCAACTCTGGCTAAAAGAGACATATGGAATAAATTAATAGAGCCTTTGGCAGTCGACGACATAGTATTAATAACAGATGATAAAGCCCCACCTAATACCTGGTTGAAAGGAAGAATAATACAAGTACACACTGCCAAGGATGGACAGGTGCGATCAGTGGATATACAGACTTCCAAAGGTGTTATAACAAGACCTGCAGTAAGAGTCGCTTACTTGAGAGTAAGACAGGAAACGGAACCAGAAGATAAACCGAATACTGTTACGCATCACGAAGAAGTTAGAGATACCGAACCAGATAGAATGCAAGGTGTTGATTATTCTTTCCCAAATTGGGGCAAACGGCGAGAAATTGATGTTGACACAATAAAACGAAAAAGAGAACAATTAAATTCACCTAGATCAACCGAAAGGCTGAATTCAAGGGACACAAATGCATCACCAGGAGCATTTAGTCGAATGATTGTAACCGCTTCAGCACTTCTCTCATTATCCAACGCTTTAATGATTAAACCAATTGAGGATGATGGGTTAATATTCGACCATCAAGGAACTTGTATCGTCAGAAGAGGAGTTTGGACGACAAATATAGGCACTAACATAAGCGTCTCAGATGATGTAGCCTATATCGATTCGATTCATCAAAGATTAAGAGACGCTTTAAAACGAACCAAGAAGTTTACAACACCAACAGCACTGAAGGAAATAACGCAGTCTCTCGAACACAAATGCGACAGTGCAATAGAGGAGATACAGCGATCTTCAAGAGCTAAACGAAGTAAAGGAGTCTTTGGCTTCCTCAAGGATTTATTCTTCGGTTCAAACGATCTTGAAGACACGGTCGAGGCGATACGGATAAACGAGGATACCAAAATACATCACCTATCGGATACCGTAACCAAAATCACTGAAAAAACGGCAAATATGAGCGAACAACTGCATGAAAGATTATATTGGCTAAACAAAGGAGTAGACACTTTAAATCAGCGATATTCCGACCTGCAGTCCGAGACCCTCCAGAGACATATGATCGAAACGACGATGCTAGTAAAACAAATTGTTGAAGATATTCTTGATAAATATCGAAAGGTTCGATCATTTCCTTTAACATCCAGAGACGTGGAAATAATCAAAGCAAACATCACTAGTTCACTACCGGAAGGGGCTGAAATATTCAACCATTCATCAGCAATCACTTATAATGTTCGTTACGTCAACGACACGCTACTAATAACAATGAATACAGTGATTGTCGCAAAAGAAAGATTTGAACTATTTAACGTCATTGCCATTCCGCACCCAGATGATAAATCGATGATCATTATCAACAATCCGCGAATAGCCATAAGTGATCTAGGTAATTATTTTTATCCAACCCAAGAACCATTAAAAATAAACCAAAATTACTTTATTACGTCTCGAATGGAGATACTGAAGTCGCCAGACTGTATAGCCGCAGCCATCTTATCAAAAAATCCAAAAAGGCATTGTATGTCAAAGCAGTTAGCGACCATACCTACAGAAATAATCCAATTGTCCGAGACTAACTCGTTTCTTTATTACTCGGACCACCCAGAGGATATTATAATCCATTGCGAAAACACAGTCATCTCACCGCCGTATAAAGCGGCAATACTGCATCTTCAGCCAGATTGTGTGATAAAAACGCACGACAGAGAAATATACGCAGATATAAGTGGCTCAAATAAAAGGGCTCTTACATTTTTTAAGCCAACGGCGGATATTCACGTGAATTTCAGTATACCAAATGCCACAATACCAACGCCACCATCAGAGGAGTTTCATCTATTCAAGGCGGAAATCGACGATTTCGACTACTCAGTAACCGTCCACAAAATACATCCTTATGTCTGGATTGGGGTGCCTATATTTTTACTACTGGTAGTAGCAACGGCAACAGTGTATTTCTACGTTAAATGCAGACGAATAACTAATCGCGGATTCAGAAGACCACCACCATCGTCATTTAGAAGACCATTTACAGCTGCGGAGCGAACCGCGGAAGATTCAGTGTAGATGTAATCACTTATTAAATGATCAATGTATTTATTAGCGTTAATTTTGAATCTTTTAAACTAATATGTTTCCTTAAAAAAAAAAAAAAAAAAAAAAAAAAAACAATAAAAAATTATACACCTGTTAGTTTTAAACAAATAATGCGTAAATAATTTCTATGGAAAATCTTAGTAGATTTATGGGGTCCGGTATGTAACGAACGCATTATTTGCCAGCAGACCAGTCATGTTAGAACATAAAGATTTCCTTTGTTTCAATGGGCCGGATCGTAGGCGGTCATTCAACGACTCATTTGAGCGATTAGAAAAGGGTCTTGAACAAATTTGATAATCGCAAATACAGATTGCTACATAAATATCCGACCGACCCTTCGTGCGGGTGCTAGATTAGAAGCAGGTATAGAATACCATTAGCGGTCTATTTTCTGTTCTGTTCTGTTAGGTTTAGCCAGCGTCAATGACTATGTGAATTACGGGCGGACAATGCTAAAAGAAAAGGGCGATAAGTCCTTTTATCAGCCGGCGCGTCTGCGTACGCATTATCATCTTAAGTAGGGAAAATAGGGAATGCAAATCCGGCGCTTTGTAAACATTGTAACTATCTGAATGAATGTTGTCGTAGGCGCGTGTAAAGAAAGCCGATAACGTTCGAAACCTTTTTTCCGTTCAGGTACCGGATTAGGGAAAGGCAAATTTGACCTGACTAGGCGAGTAGAAATTTTGTCGCGTTCTTTTTGTTCCCTTAGGAGAATTTTCTCTCTCTTTTCTCTTCCATACGTAGGCATAGTTCGTAAGATTACAATTTGTAAATTTTTGTATATAAACCCGATTTGCTACCAAATAAAATCATACCACTAGCAAATACGAACTCGCACAGATCTTTCTTAATCCGAACGCTAGATTTCAGAGGTTGTCCCTTGTGTGTTTAAGCCTTTCGAATGCGAAAAGGACCTTTGCACACCGGTTAAGATAACCCGAGGAATCTAACCTTTTTAAAAGAAAGACGTTCTCTTTGATAAACTCCTGAAGTCGACAAGTACAGTTGTGTCATGTACTGGAGCTCGGACCTAACATCACAGAATTCGGCACACGACCAAACAACATGCTCGATGTCATGGTAGCCATCGCCACAAACGCAGTGATTACTGTCTACAAGCCCTATACGAAAGAGATGCGTGTTTAACGTGTAGTGATTGGACATAAGTCTGGACATCACGCGAATGAAGTCCCGACCTACATCCAACCCCTTGAACCATGCTTTCGTCGATACCTTAGGAAAAATGGAATGTAGCCACCGTCCCAGTTCATCTGAGTTCCATGATGATTGCCAACTGTTGAGTGTTCTCTGACGCAAAATGCTATAAAATTCATCATAAGCAATTGGTCTTTCATAAATATCGCCATCAATAGCACCCACCTTAGCTAAAGAGTCAGCCTTTTCATTACCCGGAATCGAGCAATGAGAAGGGGCCCACGCTAAGGTAACCCGGTAATTTTTATCTGTTAAAGCACTTAAAAACCGCCGTATTTTCCCCAGGAAATACGGGGTGTGCTTCACAGGCTTCATCGATCGCAGAGCCTCAATGGCACTGAGACTATCTGTGAAGATGAAGTAGTGGTCTATGGGTAGGGTTTCGATGATTCCAAGAGAGTACTGAATAGCAGCAAGTTCTGCGACGTACACGGAAGCAGGAGCATCGAGTTTGTAGGAGGCGGTAAAATTTTCGTGGAAAACACCGAAGCCAGTGGACTCATCTAGATTAGATCCGTCAGTGTAAAACCTTTTATCATAACTAACATGTTTAAACTTATTGGAAAAAATCTTAGGGATCTCTTGGGGTCGCAATTGATCCGGGATACCAGAAATGTCTTGTTTCATGGTGGTGTCGAAGAATATAGCATTATTAGAAGTATCTAAAAGTGCGACATTGGAGGAATCGTATGAAGAAGGATTAATATCTTGAGCCATGTAGTCAAAATATAAAGTCATAAATCTGGATTGAGATTGAAGGTCGACCAACCTCTCGAAATTTTCAATTACTAATGGGTTCATAACTGTGCATCGAATTAGCAACCGGTAAGAGAGATTCCAAAAACGATGTTTCAACGGAAGAATACCCGCTAACACTTCAAGACTCATCGTATGGGTCGACTGCATGCAACCCAAGGCAATACGCAAACAACGATATTGTATTCTTTCTAGTTTCAAAATATGCGTGTTCGCAGCGGAGCGAAAGCAGAAACAACCGTACTCAAGAACTGACAGTATTGTTGTTTGGTATAACCTCAGAAGATCTCCTGGGTGGGCTCCCCACCAGGTTCCGGTAATCGTACGAAGAAAATTAATCCTCTGTTGGCATTTTCGTGTCAGATACCCAATATGACAAGCCCAGGTGCATTTAGAGTCGAACCAGACCCCGAGATATTTAGCGACTAAAACCTGAGAGATCGTTTTACCCGTTAGTACGAGCTGCAGCTGAGCTGGGTTATGCTTCCTAGAAAAAACGACCAACTCAGTTTTCTCCGGAGAGAATTCGATACCCAGCTTAAGAGCCCATTCAGACAAATTGTCTAAGGTATCTTGCAATGGTCCTTGCAGATCGCTAGCCTCGCTACCAGTAATGGATACAACGCTATCGTCTGCAAGTTGCCTTAGCGTGCATGAATTTGCAAGACATTCATCGATGTCATTGACGTAAAAATTATATAAGAGAGGACTTAAACATGAGCCCTGGGGAAGGCCCATGTAACTAATTCGGGAAGTTGTCGAATCGCCATGTGAGAAATACATATGCTTTTCTGACAACAAGTTGAGCAAAAAGTTATTCAAATTTGGTGAAAGTCCCTGCGAATGAAGTTTCGCGCTTAAAACTTCTACAGAGACAGAGTCAAAAGCCCCCTTAATATCCAAGAACGCAGAAGCCATTTGCTCTTTCCGAGCAAATGCGAGTTGAATTTCAGTAGAAAGCAACGCTAGGCAATCGTTCGTCCCTTTGCCCCGGCGAAAGCCAAATTGAGTATCTGAAAGTAAACCGTTTGTTTCGACCCATTTGTCTAACCGTAAGAGGATCATTTTCTCCATTAATTTCCGGAGGCAAGAGAGCATCGCAATCGGCCTATATGAATTGTGATCAGAGGCAGGTTTCCCGGGTTTCCGAATAGCAATGACTTTTACCTCCCTCCAGTCATGCGGAACAATATTTAGCTCAAGAAACTTGTTGAACAAATTCAACAAGCGTCTTTTTGCAGAGTCGGGTAGATTTTTCAACAGGTTGAATTTTATTCTATCTAACCCTGGAGCCTTATTGTTGCACGACAGGAGAGCCATTGAAAATTCCAACATCGAAAATGGAGGCTCTTCCGTAGTTACTATAAACGCGTCGCGAAAGGTTTTCTGTTCCGGTACAGAGTCCGGACAGACCTTTTTGGCAAAATCGAGTATCCAGCGATCTGAATACCCCTCACTCTCATTCGAAACGTCACGGTTCCGCATGCGCCTGGCGGTATCCCAAAGAGTGCTCATCGCTGTTTCCCTCGACAACGCGTTTAGGAACCGCCGCCAGTACCCGCGTTTTTTCGCCTTTACTAAGCTCTTCATCTGCCTGCCCAGTGCCTCGTACTTTCGAAGCAGGTTGACAGTGCCGTACTCCCGGTAGTCCTTATACGCCGCGGACCTTCGCGCGTACAGCTCAGAGCACTCTTTGTCCCACCATTTGTTGGGAGGGCGTTGTCTAATCGTTACCCCGGGTATCGGTTTCGTCTGAGCTTGCGTCGCGGCGTCGATTATCAAGCCAGCTAAGAACGTGTATTCTTCCTCCGGCGGAAGTTCCTCGTGAGTCTCGATAGATTCCGCTATAATAGAATCATAACGCTTCCAATCAATATTACGTGTAAGGTCGTAGGAAATATTGATTGGGTTCGGGGGAGTTGAACCATTAGCAATTGATATAACGATTGGAAGATGATCACTACCGTGGGGGTTGTTGATTACTTTCCACTGGCAATCTAACGCTAGTGATGTCGAGCAGAGGGATAGGTCAAGCACGCTTTCACGTGCTGGAGGATTAGGTACACGTGTCGCTTCCCCAGTATTCAAAAGTGTCATATTGAAGTCGTCGATCAAGTTACAAATTAAAGAAGATCGGTTGTCGTCGTACAGCGACCCCCATAGCGAACAGTGAGAGTTAAAATCTCCCAAAATCATAAAAGGTGCGGGAAGCAATTCTGCTATATCAAGGAGTTGCTTCTGTTCAATCCGCGCGGATGGGGGAATATATAACGAAACAAGGCAAAGGTCTTTTCCATTCATTTTCGTTTGAATGGCAACAACTTCAATAATCGAGATCGAGGGGAGGTCGATTCTGAAAAAAGAATAGCACTTTTTGATCCCTAAAAGTACCCCTCCACCGTGTGAGTCTCGATCTCGACGAATGATGTTAAAATTGTGGAAATTAAGTTGGTCATTTGAATTGAGAAAGGTTTCACAGAGCGCGAATGCGTCACAATTGTATGTATTCATCAAATGAGAAAATAAATCGAATTTGGGGATGATACTTCTGCAATTCCACTGTAATACAGTGAAAAAATTCCTAACCTCTTTCGCCGTATTAGTCATCGATAGATATAATAGCTGAAATGAGGGGCCAAGTTGCTGCTAGTTGCTTCAAAAAGGTTTTCACTGTAGGAAGAAGGGCAAGAAGAATATTTTGTAGGGGATCTGGTATATTGAATGTTTTAAATATCCAGTCCACAATATCAGAAAATTTTATGAACCCTGTTTCTTTTTATCTGCTGATCGAGAAATGGGTGCACGAGGGGTTTTTGGTGCCCCAGGAAGCGGTGGGTACTCCTGGTTTGATTTGAAATTAAAACCGGGGGGTACTTGCTTCGGTTTTTCTTCACCGCTTCCTTTTTGTGTTGTCTTATTGGTCATTCCGCTAGGGGTTATCTTACGACCTTTGCGAGAAAGGTTAGAAGAGTTGAGCATTCTCCTCTTCCTAGATCCCTCTGGCAAGGCATAGGAACACCCTTCGACGGGATCGTCAGATGTACCCTCATCGGTTGGCAAGAAGGAAAAGATGTTTCCTGTCAAGGGTGGCTCAGCCCTCTTAAGCATTTCTGCAAAAGAGCGCTTTGATCGTTCCTTAAGGGAACGCCTAATTTTTTCCTCGCGCTGTTTGTACGCGGGACATGCCGGAAGGTCATGCCGAGTTCCCTCGCAATAAAGACACTTTTCAGTATCCCCACTGCAAGCGTTCTCAGCATGATTGCCTCCGCACTTGCTACAGCGTGCCTTGTTGCAGCAGTAGGTGGCTGTGTGACCTAACTGCTTACAGTTTTGGCAATGCATGACCCGCGGTACGAACAGGCGTACAGGTAGACGAACCCTGTCCAAGCGGACGTAGTTCGGCAGCGCGGATCCGGCGAATGTTACTCGGAAGGAATCCGAAGGGAGGAATTTCTTCTTCCCTTCTTCGATGGATACTGAATGCAATTGCTTGCAATCCAGTATCTTTACACTTTGCATCAAGGGGTTTTTAAAACAGCCAACTCCATGACGCAAAATGTCATCGACAGTGAGATTCCCCTCGGTAACCACACCGTCGATTTCTACATCCTTGGCAGGGATGTACACGCGATACTCTCTCGTGAAGAGCTCGTAGCCAGCAATTTCGTTTGCTTGCTTCAAGCTACTCACGACAACTCGCAGTTTGTTCGGCCTCACCTTCGTAATCTCGGTTACGGCCGAAAAATGTTTTGCCAGGTCTTTGCCAATTTGAATAATATTCAATGGCTTCTTTATGGGCCGGAAAAAAACAACGTAGGGACCGCCAGCGGCATCTGGGTAAGCTTTTACCCGTACTTCCGGTACTCTTGGTACAGGACTTGGCAAAGGGGAGGGCACAGGGGAAGGTAGGGGTGAGCTGATGGGAGAAATTTCAATTTCTTCCCCGTTTGTTTCCACCTCCAGGAAAAGTTGCACCTGCATGTCGTCCATTTTGCGGGAGCGTTACGCTCTACCGCACACAAACGATAAATATTCGAATATGGGGGGGGGGTTCAAGTAGTTGATATTAAATTTTAAAAACAATTTTTTAATCTACAATGGATCAAATAAAAAAAAAAGACAGTAATACTAATACTAATAACAATAGTAATAATAATAATAATAATAATTGTAGTAATAATAATAATAATAACAATAATAATAATAACAATAATAATATCAATAATAATATTAATAATAATATTATAACATAGTAATAATATTGATAATTATAGTAAAAATTCTAAATGTATTACTTCACCGAACGTCTAAGTCACGACCTCACGGCTGATAGTTGGATTAATCGAGTGTCTCCGCAGAACAAACAATGACGATCCAGCTTCGTGTTGTGACACAGTGGCCGTATCTTACACGCGACCTTGTAGATGCCACTTGTAGTTGACTTTCACTCGCTCGATCGTATGGTGGTCCGTGCTGCTAGCGGGGTAACAGCGGTGCGGGAGAATTATTCTTGCTGATATATCAGCTGCGTATCGAATCACTGGCGGGGTAGCCTGCCCCTACCAGTGTGCAGATGTTTCTGCCGATATACAACAGGCTATTGTTATCGCGCAACACAAGAACTAATCGACAAAAAAACACCCGTACGATAACTCGTGTATTGTTATTTTGCGAACTCAAACGGAGATAAACAATTTGCGTCTAATCGAGACGAAAGCAAAACAACGAATGGCAAGTTGTCTTGTCGTGCTTGAATTTTCAATAGATTCTTCGTCAATGTCATTTACATAAAAATTGTAAAGAAGGGGACTTAAGCATGAGCCCTGGAGAATATCCATGTATCTTATACGAAAAGTTGCCAAATCGTCATGCGTAAAATGCATGTGCTTTTCGGACACCAAATTATGCAAAAAATGTTTAAAATTAGTCAGTACGACTTAAACTGTCTTGCAGAATGATTGCATTTTACAAACAGCTCGAGACTTAGACTTAGACTACCGACAGATATTGTAAATTTACCGTTTCCAACAGGTAATCGTTTTATAAAAACATAGCACCTATTGACCAGATCATACCACTAGGTTGATTAAATCGTGTTTTTATTCTGTTTTATTGCGCTAAACACTTTGTTCTCTTCCCAAATAAATTTTATTTTATCCATACGAAATTTGATGTAATTTTTCGCTTGTAATATTTCTTCGTACTAGCTAATACCAATAACTTTTGCATTCATCTCATTAATTTTAAATTATTATTTTCAATGCATAGAACTATTCGACCTTAACTTAGATAACTTGCAATGTTTGTGTTCAATAACATGAAAACGACAAATCTGTTATTTTCTGCGCAACATTCCTAATCAAACGCTTAATATTCCTGTCTCGTTATTTCTATTTTTACAGATAATGACTGGGGTAGAGAGCGAGAAGTTGTGGTCATTAGAAGTGAGAAGAAATCTTTTGGAATTAGTATTGTCGGTGGCAAGGTGAGTTGATCTGATAGTGTTGGATTATCATAATTTGTAAGAAGCTTAATTTTTAAGTGATCTTACATAAGAATGAAACGAAGATTTGTAGTTTTAAAGTTTCAGAGTCCGTTTTGTCGAGCGGATGGTCGTAGGTTGGAATCTTAGTAGAATCAGAGCGTGAGTTGTTAATATATATATATATATATATATATATATATATATATATATATATATATATATATATATATATATATATATATATATATATATATATATATATATATATATATATATATATATATATATATATATATATATATATATATATATATATATATATATATATATATATATATATATATATATATATATATATATATATATATATAGATATATATATATATACTAGCTGACCCGGCAAACTTTGTCTCGCCAATTTTTGTGTTTAATTTAATAATTTCAAATTTATTGATTCCTTGCGATTTGTTTATAGTCTAAAAATGCACGACGAATCGGCCATATGATATGATCAAAGTCAAAAGGCAAATCGTTTGAAATGATTGGTTTTATCGGAATTACAACATCCTCGACTTTTGGCTTCTGTACATCACCTCTATTCTGAAAATATTAATATTTAGTGGTATTCGATCATTTTCAGCTGTTTTTCTGGCATCAATCTGATTCCGCAAATACCCATATTGGGTGGTGTTCAGTAATTTTGTTGTTTTCCAGAAACTAAAAGTGGCCATCTTTGAATATTCGGTCACCGAGACATGGCTTCGGTCCGATATAAGCGACTCGGAACTAACGTCAAATTACTCGCTCTTCCGATGTGATCGCAATGAATCCACAAGCACCCTTACGAGAGGCGGTAATGTGCTTATTGCAGTTAAATCTACACTGCACTACACCGAGATTTTGCTAACCGACAGCTCGAGCAAGTGGCTGTGTGCATAAAGCTACCAGACCGTTCTTTGCACATCTTCGGCATCTACTTGCGACCGCATTCTGACACGGCACTATATTCTGCCCACACAACTGCCATTCAGTCTGTATGCGATGGATTGTCAGCAAGCGATATCGTTTTAATTCTTGGTGATTACAATCTTCCCCAACTTCAATGGAACTTTGATGATGATATCAACGGATGTTCTTGCATTTTACGACAAGCTGTTCGGAGTACTTCATTCGAAATGCCACGCCGTCGCCGCGCTGTTTGTGTAATCAGTAGAAAACCATGGTGGAATGCCAATTATGCCTGAAGCATAATCCTATTGCATTTTGGAAATTTGTTAAAGAGCAAAGGGCTAGTAATCCCGTGCCGAACGATGTGGTTTACGGAGCAGCTACTGCCAGCACACCCGACGATTCCGTTAACCTTTTTTCGTGCTTCTTTGAAAGCGTGTTCAACACAGTGCCGCCCCAACCCCACCCTGGTTGTTTTCAGCACGTACTTTCTCATGACATCAGTCTACCGTTTTTCAACTTTTCTCATGAGAATGTGTTCATAGCGCTTACTAAACTTGACGAATCGAAAAGTTCTGGAACAGATGGATTAGCTCCTATTGTATTAAAAAAGTGCGCCGAGTCGCTGGTTGGTTCGGTAACGTTGTTGTTTAATCGATCACTAAATGAAAGAACTTTTCCGAACTTATGGAAAACGGCCAAAATGATACCCGTTCACAAATCAGTGAGTACACGAAAAGTGGAAAATTACCGCGGAATATCAATTCTCTGTTGTTTAGGAAAGTTCCTGGAATCTATGGTTCATGAGGTAATGCTCTCTGCAGCGAAATCGATAATATCGAATCATCAACACGGATTTGTCCCGCATCGCTCTACAACAACTAACTTGCTATGCTACACCAACGTACTGTTCCGTGAAATTGAATGTCGTAATCAAGTGGACTCGGTATATATCGACTTCTCAAAAGCATGCGATACCGTTCCGCACAGCTTGGCAATTGAAAAACAGAGGCATATGGGCTTCCCCAATTGGATATTCGACTGGTTAATGTCGTACTTGACCGGAAGAAGTGCATTCGTCCAAGTGAACTCTGCACGCTCCAGAAAATTCGACATCCCGTCTGGAGTTCCACAGGGAAGCGTATTGGGACCACTGAGTTTTGTCCTCTTCATCAACGATTTGTGCCAACAAATTTCTTCTGGTAAGCTGCTGTTCGCCGATGAACTAAAAATCTTCCGAGCTATTAAATCCATGTTGGATTGCATATGTTTACAAATGGATATCGATATTCTTTCACGGTGGTGCAAGCAGAACGGGATGCACGTGAACATCAACAAATGCAAAGTGATCAGTTTCAGTCGCTGTCATAATTCGATCAATCATCTGTACAATATCGACACTACTCCACTGGACCGTGTGCAGTCTATTCGCGACTTGGGTGTCATTATCGACTCTAAGCTCCGTTTCAACCAACACATCTCCGCCATTAGCGCCAAAGCTTTCTCGATTCTCGGATTCATTCGCCGCAATGCTTCACAATTCACTGACGTGTACGCGCTCAAGGCACTGTACTGTGCTTTAGTACGCAGTGTTCTAGAATACGTACCATACCTCTCAGGTTATTCGGATTGAGCGAATTCAAAAATGTTTTTTACGCTTTGCTCTTCGTCGTCTACCGTGGAATGATCCTCTACATCTGCCAGACTACCCGCAACGATGTCGCTTAATTGATCTGGAATTACTCTCAACAAGGCGTCTAAAACTTCAAAGATTGGTCGTATTCGACGTCCTTACAAATAACATTGACTGCTCAGAGCTTCTCCTGCAAATTCAAATAAACGTTCCCCAGCGCCAGTTGCGATACAGAACAATGATTTCCACACCAGGCCACATAACATGCTATGGCTATAACAATCCGCTCAGTTCCTGCCTACGAGGATTCAACGACGTTTGTGATTTTTTTGATTTTAACATGACCAAATATAGTTTTAAAAACAGAATTAAAAATGTAGCGTAAGAAAACCAGTCCGTACGATATTATCGAAGATGAAGGACAAATATATATATATATGAATATCTGTTTAGCTTGTATGGGAAACCTGCCTCTCCTTCCAGAGTACGGAGGAGTATCAAACCACCATAGAAGTTTATGTTTGATTTGTATAAGAGCCCTCCTATCGAGAAAAGGGAGGGGTGTTGAAACACCATTAAAATATTTTTAGCCCCAAAAAACCTCCACATGCTAAATTTGGTTCCATTTGTTAAACTATTATGGACATATTTGTAACCCCTAAAAATATTCACCTGTCGAATTTGCTTCCATTTTATTAGTTAGCTCTTGAGATGTACAGAAATTTGTGTTTCATTTCTATGGAACCCCTCCCTTCCAGAAAAGGAAGGGATCCCGAACTATCTTCGTCACCTTTCTCGGCCCCTAAAACCCCTATAACAAAATTTTACGCCGATCGGTTTAGTCAATTCCAGTAGTTGGATCAGACAGACAGACAGAGCTGCATTTTTATATGTTTAGATAGTTGAACCGATCACCGTGACGGTAGCCACCAGTCGAGCGTGATTCTATTTGTATTTAATTTTCGGTGGAAGCTTTTAAAGGATGATCTCAAAATAACTGTCGAGAGTCACCTATTTTAAATTGCTGTCATATTGTGACGTCACACCCCGCGCAGAAATCCGAAGACAGTAAGCCTTCTGTTGAATGAAATGAAAACAGGTAGAGTGTAAACCAGGACACGGCCTTCTGCCGTTGTCCACCAAAAACAAGACCAGTTGTAAAGAAAACAGGAAAAATCTTGAAGAAAGACCGCGAACGGTTCTGCTATGCAAACGTTGGCGAAAACACTTTGCCTTCCGCGATGAATAGTCACTACAGCCACCGAGGCATTGAATAAACAAAAAGAACTCGACAAACGGTAGCGTCGCTCAGCGTCAACCATGCTCACGCGCGGGTTCTTAGTGCTCACGCTGGCGCACGTGTTTTGGAGCACATGTTATAGCGCTCTCAAGTAGTTAATTATCTGTACTAAAAGTTAAGCACAAGAAAGAGACAGGCCAAGAAATGCCATAGGCCAGTATAGAACAGCTAGGTATGTGGTGACCGGATCGAAGGAGAAAAGCCTTTCGCTCTGAGTTACCTGCAGGGTATATTTAAGCAGTGATGTACAAAATAAAAGTTAATTATCATCAGCTCTAATCTGGTGTTTTAATTCCGCGCCGACTGCGCGTACAGGGATACCTAGAAGAAGAGGTCCCTGGTAGGATATACTCTACAATATTATTGTTGTTCATTGCGCCTTCTGCGATCTCATTTCTTCGTTGTATGAAAATTCTATTTTCGTGAATTCCACCAGTTTCCTTTAAATTTTCTTAGTTATATATATATATATATATATATATATATATATATATATATATATATATATATATATATATATATATATATATATATATATATATATATATATATATATATTTATTTATTTATTTATTTTATATATATATATATATATATATATATATATATATATATATATATATATATATATATATATATATATATATATATATTAGGGTGGGTCGATTTAAAAATCGCTTAGGCACATATGATTTTCGGATTTTAGGGATCAAAATAAGATACTTTTCTAAAGAAACCATACCTCTAAAATGAATTCTGATGTCCCTTGTACTAACGTGTAGGTACCCAAAAGGTCAAATTTCAAAAAATCCTGTTTTGACCCATTTAGAGTGACCCAATCGAGTCCAAATGTATGACCGACCCCCACTGACTTTGGAGGGCTGACCCACCCATGCTAGTGTTACCCTCCTGGGACCCCCCTAGGGGGTCTCCCATACAAAAATATCAAAAAATCACCATTTTTGGCACTTTATATGACAAAAATCAGTGAAATGGCTATTTTTTTTCCGCACAAATGAAGTTTCTAGGAAAAAAATATTTTTTTTTTTGTTTTTGGATTTTTTTTTTCTCTTTAAAAATTTATTCGATCAGAACATAGGAAAGAAACTGAAAAATTATTGTTTGAAGTCTTTTTTGGTTTCAACACTGGGCAATTTCGCACGGCTCTCTAATGTCGCCTCCATAACAGCCTCTACATTTTCCGATATTACTCGTTTGGAAACGCTAGCTAGCAGTTGAACGTGTTGTTCCGTTCCTTGTATATGTAATGAAATATGCGGATCAGTAAATGGTGAATCATCTTCATTTAAATATGCTATCAATGTTTCATACGGAATGATTCGCGTGAATGGTGGTTCAAATACGTTATTTTTATCAGTCAAATCGATCATTTTCGTGTAATCGAAGCAATGGAAGTTTATATTTGGTTTTTTATATTCTCTAAGTTCCGATGGGTCTTCAACATTGTCTCGATATCGTAAAATTTTCTTGATAGCAGAGTCGCGCATCTCTTTCCTATCATCAAAGAACAGTGATAGCAAGATATTTTCCGAATGTGCAAAATATGGATTATTTTTAATTACATGATTGACAACAGTGCGTAAATTTGGCTCCAGAAATTGTGCCCAAGTAATGTACTTGAAAAATAATACACTACCGTACACGACAGAGCTGTAATACTTGATATTAAAATACATTGGCACATAAACCTTGATTATAAATACAACCAGAATTCTTAAATTTTTAGGCGGTTTTTTCATTGTCACATATAATCGTAATAATCTAGCGGCCTTGGTGAGCCAGCGAGAATGTACAATTTTCCCTGGTTTTATGTTAGCCAGATCCACAGAAACCACGCCATTAAAAATTGCATGTGCCATGTCGTATAAGTACTGCGAATCGGTGGAATATTCGTGCTGTTCTGCAACAGGAGGCATATTTTCCAACGCAATTCTCTGAAAGTCGCTCACCACCTAAAAATATATAATAATTAAATAAATTTATTATGATTTCACCATTCAAAATGTTAGAAAATTATAATAAATGAGTGATAGCAATGACTTACCGGAAGAGCTTCAGAATTCTCAATTTGCTTGCTTAGTTTCCCGGTTGTTGATGTTGGTCCAGTGGTGGATGATTTATTCAAAACCCCAAACAAATGTCGAAACGTAAGTTTGTTGAAGTGTAGAAGGCAAACAAACCAATGCAATGGTCTTTTTAGCAGCAATTCGAATCTTCGTATAATTCCACCGTGTGTGCCAGCGTTTGTTGGCTCACCGTCAGTGCATATGCCAATCAATGCATCCAGAGATATGTTTTTATCGTTGAAAAATTCATTCAATTTTGTTGTTTTGTATTCAGCACTTTCCTCTACCAGTCTTGCGTAACCAATCAATCGAGAATTCGGTTCTCTCAAAATAACAAGGTGAGATTCTTTTACCATCCTACTATGATACTTACCATCAATTTTTTCTCTCGTATAAGTATCATATTTTCTGCCGTCGAATGAAAACGCTATTAAACTGGAATCATCAAACCTTTTGCGGAGCACTATTCGTCTGCATTTCTCTCTTTCTCTACGAACTTTCGATTTATCCATGATGAGAGGTTCGCCATGCTGATCTTTCATTCCAAAATCTTTGAAAAGACTGGTTGCCAATGCTGACGCTACTCTATCAGACACACCAAATCTGTCACACATCAAGGCAAAGTTAAAACAATCGTATCTTTCTGTGTATTGTGAACTTGTGCTTCTATTCATAACATCTTCATCAACCGTCATCGGTACGTCTACGTATGTTGTATCATCGGGATCTTCGTATGTTGGCATTGTTGGCATTGATGACGATGTCCCTTGCTCTTCATTTTCCATCAGAAATGCATCAATTGTTAGTCTTCTCTGTTTATGTTGATCGTGCATAAACTCTTTGAGGCGTTCTGGAACCAAACCGCAGTTACATTGAGCTGCCGTCAAATCGCATTTACATGCTCCAATATAAAAAATTTCGTTCAGAGTACCGGTAAACACTAAAAGGTCTCTATTCTTCTTCTTAATTTCGGCTTGGTATTTGTCAACCAATCTATTCAATTTAACAGCAACATATTTTTTTGAAATTATTTCCATACCAAGTTTTTCCCAAATTCCAACCAACCTATCTGTTACGTGATTAGAGAATTGTTTATAAGAAAACTTTTTTTGTTCTGTTTTTACACGTTCACTTAAGTAAAAATAATATCTCAAGATATCCAGATCGGTTGGTAAATTAATATCATTCAAATCAGAAGACACACCAAAAACAGCAACATCATACTTGGGTATATGACTCATTGGGTTTTCGATAGCTGATGATGTTGTTGCTATTTCATCTTGCGGGTTCATTGTAAACTAAAAAAAATATATTTTGACTTTAACAATTTTCACTTTCACTTTCAGGTTTTTATTTTAGGTGTTGACTCTTTGGCGGACGATGTAGAATGATTTATGTTGACGTTTATATCCTATACGAAACCTACACTAGTTCTACACAGAGTGAATAGATAGAGTGACGCAGAGAGAAATTCAGTCAAAACAGCAACACGGTTTTTTTATGTATCCACCAAAATATTTTTCTGACAGCCCCTTTTTGCTCAAGTTCCAGTTGACTTCAACGGAGTGTTGTTATTGTCAGAGTGAAAAGATAGTTATTGTATTTAAATTTAAAACAAGTTCGTTTGATAAAGTTTGATAGAGATAGATAAAATGAAGTGCGTTTTGTGTAATAACAAAAAACAGTAAGGAATGTGAGTTTTTTTCGGTTCCCGAAGAATCCGATTGTGAGGAAACAGTGGATGGATTTTTGTTGCCTCCCAGCAGACTATTTCATTGACGAAAACACCCGACTTTGCAGTGTTCGTTTGGTTTTTCTGGTTTCAGACTCTGCGTCACTCTATTTATTCACTCTGGTTCTACAGTGTGCGTGGGAACAGTGGAAACGGAGCGTCCGTGCGTGGTAGCCGTTGTGGTAGCATACCAGCGGTGCTCGCCTGACTGGTCGAAATAAAAATATTACATATGATGTAACAGAGTGATATGCGATTTTATGTTCAAAAGGACGCCAACTGCAAACGCCATCTGCAATGAGAATGGCTCAGAAATATGTGTAATTGTGTATGTATGCGCTGAAGACTCAGGACCGAATCCCATGCGAAGCAGGAGAAAACAAAAATCCAAAAACAAAAAAAAAACATTTTTTTCCTAGAAACTTCATTTGTGCGGAAAAATAATAGCCATGTCACTGATTTTTGTCATATAAAGTGCCAAAAATGGTGATTTTTTGAAATTTTTTTATATTTTTGTATGGGAGACCCCCTAGGGGGGTAACACTAGCATGGGTGGGTCGGCCCTCCAAAGTTAGTGGGGGTCGGTCATACATTTGGACCCGATTGGGGCACTCTAAATGGGTCAAAACAGGATTTTTTGAAATTTGACCTTTTGGGTACCTACACGTTAGTACAAGGGACATCAGAATTCATTTTAGAGGTATGGTATTTTGAGCAAAGTATCTTATTTTGATCCCTAGAATCCGAAAATCATATGTGCCTAAGCGATTTTTTGATCCCCTACAAATCGAACCGCCCTAATTATATATATATATATATATATATATATATATATATATATATATATATATATATATATATATATATATATACATATATATATATATATATATAAATATATATATATATATATATATATATATATATATATATATAAATATATAAACATAAATATATATATATATATATATATATATATATATATATATATATATATATATATATATATATATATATATATATATATATATATATATATATATATATATATATATATATATATATATATATATATATATATATATATATATATATATATATATATATATATATATATATATATATATATATATATATATATATATATACATATATAAATATATATATATATATATATATATATATATATATATATATATATATATATATATATTTTTTTTTTTTTTTTCTTTTTTTTTTTTTTTTGTTTCAGGTGGAGGGGAAATTTGCATCCATTTGCATTTGAGGTGACCAACCTCAGGGAGTGTGGGGTTGGTTTGAATCAGTGACCGGACCCACTAAAACCCCTCCAGTCTCCAGCCCATAATACTCCCCGGGACCACCGCTAGGTATTGCTTCGGGGAGCGGCTTTTGTGCTCTGTGCACCCTCTTGGTTCTATAGATCTCTTTGCTAACTTAGCTAACTAACCTGAAGACTGGCCGTTAGCCAACACTGGCGTGTCGGTGGTCAACCTGTCGCCTGTTTTGCAATTCTAAAACTATTTGAGAGGCGGCTGTACAAACCGCCCTCCAAATGTTTGGGTCTTTACACATCCTCCGAACTAGGTTGTCCGGAGTGGTGTCTGGCCCGCTCACTACCATCATGTCGCAGTTTCTTCCGCATCCGCGCACTCGGGACACATGGGGGACCCCGTATGCCCGAATCTGTGTAGATACTGCCTGAAGCAACCATGACCTGACAGAATCTGTGTCAAGTGGAAGTTAACTTCTCCATGGCGCCTCCCGGCCCATCCGGATACGTCCGGAATAAGTCGATGCGTCCATCTACCCTTTGCGGAATTGGACCATTCCTGCTGCCATCTGATCATCGAGAATGACCTTCTGGTGCCTCGTATACCCCTTGTGTCACGTTGATCGAAGCATTCTACGTCCTCCTTAATGGCTATGCTGATAGGCATCATGCCGGACAGGACGCAGATTGCGTCGTATGACACTGTGCGGTACGCGCTCACAACCCTCAGGCACATGAGCCTGTAGGTACTTTCCAGTTTTCGACGATGACTGTTGGTACCTAACGCTTTGGACCACGCTGGCCCACCATACCTAAGTATGGACGAAACCACGCTGGCGAGAAGTTTACGCTTGCTGCCATATACCGCTGAGCTATTGGACATCATTCGAGATAGTCCTGCAGCGGCCGTTGAAGCCCTCTTACAGGCATAGTCGACGTGACTCTTAAATGTGAGCTTATCGTCAACCATAACCCCCAAGAGCTTCAAGGAACGCCTTGAGGTAATGGTGCAGTCACCGACTCTGACCACCGCCTGTTGCTCTAATTTGCGGTTGTTCACAACCGTAACCTCCGTTTTATGGTGCGCTAACTCCAGTTTCCTAGAGTGCATCCAGTCTTCGACCTTGCGTATGCAGTGCGCGGCCGTCAACTTGACCTCTTCGATCGACTCGCCGTAGACCTCTAGCGTGATGTCGTCTGCGAAACCGACGATCACAACCCCTACAGGGAACTTTAGTTTCAACACCCCGTCATACATGACATTCCACAACACCGGGCCCAGGATGGAACCTTGCGGTACCCCTGCGGTGATTGGGACGCACTTCTGACCCTCCTCCGTGTTGTAAACTAGTACCCGATTCTGGAAATAATTTTCCAAAATCTTGTACAACGACACCGGTACGTGGATGCTCCTAAGCGCGAGCGCTATGGAGTCCCAACTGGCGCTATTGAATGCATTCTTCACGTCAAGCGTGACGATTGCGTAATAGCGAATTCCCCAACTCTTACGCTGGAGTGCTACCTCTGCCGTCTTGGTGACAGAGAGAATAGCATCCAGCGTGGATCTACCTTTCCGGAAGCCGAACTGGTTACTTGCCAGACCGTTTACACCCTCTGTGTACTTCACCAGTCTGTTGAGGATAATCCTCTCAAGCACCTTGCCCGTAGTGTCCAGCAGACAGATAGGTCTGTATGCCGATGGGTTCCCTGGCGGTTTCCCAGCCTTCGGCAACAGCACCAATCTCTGTCGCTTCCACCT